>NC_056741.1:649398124-649415624 GCF_019279795.1 Protopterus annectens
CTTGGGGTTCCCAAAGTACTGCATATAAAATGCAATTTTACCTTTAGCTACAAATTAATGGGTTAATGGTGTATTTCATGCAGAATATCAGCTGGGTAGTATGGACAGCCAAAACTGAAGATATACACTGAAACCAGCAAACAGAAATTCCAAAGGACTTCTTTGCCTTCTACTGTTGGAGCTATGTCAGAAAGCTTGCTATTCAAATGCACCTTCAGGAGCAAGATACCTTGTGTTAATAGACCCAAACAAGGAAATCAGGAAGAGATCAGAAGACACCAGCATAAGAAAGACAAGATGAGCAGATATGATGTCACCAGGAATCATGGGACATTCCTTTTACATAGGATATACTGGGTTTGTTAAACATGAGCAAACAAAACAAGCATGACTCCTTAAACAGCCCAAAGCTCTACCATATAAAGAAATGAAATGGCCAGTAATCACTGCAACTAAATTGGGGTATTCTTTCACCAGACACTGTTCATTTTTAAAATCCTAGAATGACACTTGCAGTAGTAAAAAAAAAGTGGTTATGACCGGAGTGTAAATTTTGACATTTTGTCAAGAAGTGAAACTTGCAGTTAGAGATTGCCTGATGGTCACACACTCATACTCAGAAGATGCCACAGGGATTCAGATAACCCTTACATAAGAATAACTCTGCTCATCTGTTGTATGAAATAATAATGGTAATGCTTTCTTATTCCTATAGATATAAGAAGTAAAGAGCAACATATTTTGTTATGGAAAAAAAGTTTATACAACAAAACAGTTTTTTTTTTTTTTACAGGTATGATGGAATGTATGCTTTTGGCATGAATTTATCGGGACTTTATAGGGAGCCAAGACTGGCACTCATTTGAGCAATTACTAGAGTGCAACTGCCAGAATTTTCCCAAGAAGTATGAATTCCCTTTTTCCTTGTGATGGTGTGAGTTCAGAGTTGCAATATTTAAACCATGGTAATATGGCAGATGCGGGTCTATATCATATGAGCGAATCGCACAAATTGCGAACGCTCATAATATCGAATGTACCATACCTCAAAGTGCTTTTTCTGAGATCGCAGTACAGTGAAGAATGGGATATTTGCCCTTTCCTCACTGTAGTGTGATCTTGGAGTTGGAATATATATTTAGCAGGGGGTGTGGGGGAGTGCAGCCCCCCCACAATAGGAAGTTCGATATTATGAGCATTCGCAATTTGTGTGATTTGCTCATATGATATAGACCCGGCAGGTACAGCCCCCCACACTGGAGATGTATGGAGTTTTTCTGTGTGTTTTTTTTTCCTGATTGAGTACACTGAAAATTGAACTAGTTTCCACTTATAAAATACAGTGTTAATGTTTTATAAAATACTGCCACAGGTATCCCCAATTGGTTTAACAATTTCCCTAAGTGATAAGGCATCCTTCAGCCTTAATTTTTAGTTAACTGATACTGCCTTTTCATAGAAATGCTATGCAGATTGTTGTTAATTCCTTAAGAAAAGCAGACTCTTTATATGAACCAGTCTCGGCATAAGTATTTATTTTATATGCCTTCAAAAAGGCAAGAGACCTCTACCAGATAGCTTTGATGTATACATCAACTTACTTTCATATTAAGTACTGGTTGCACTTGAGGATTTACTCAGCATTCTCAAATACATTGAACTGAATTAGTGTGTCACAAGCCAAGTCTTCACACATGACAGAATTTGTTTCCGATTCTATTACAGATGTGTTTTTTGTCAGCATTAATTTACTTGTGCTGTTAATCCTAAAATGATGCTCAGCAGTTATGTTAAGTAATGGAATTATACTTCTCACCCTTTTAGCACAAGAATTATGGACAAAGCCAAAAAATAACAGGGGGACTAAGGTCCACATTCAAGAGCAAATTTTAAGAAGTACGCCTATAAACTTTGAAGGTTATTGAAATAATAGATGTTGCATTAGCATGTATTTTCTAAATTATATGAAGTCTGAAACTCAAAGATGTCAGTATTTAGTGACTGCAGTCCTTAATGATCTGCCAAAAAACTACAAATTTTACAATGAGCAGCCCAAAAATATGAAGCAAAAATCTGGACATTCTGTGAAATTCTGGGTGGTTTAGCAGTATGAATGCAATTGTATAGCAGAAGCATTGCAGCTTTACCAACTGGTAGCTCCTTTTGATGGAAGTAAAATAATATTTTGCAGAGAAATTAACTTATATATAAATTAAGTGAAATGGAGAAGGAATTATAGCTGTAAAAGATTTTTAGAGACAGGAATGACACAGTCTTTCAATGATGATTAACAGGGTAGTAATGCCGATAGCTGTATTTACTAGACATATATGATAGAAATATTGCAAGATGTTTCTACCCATGCAGAGGTGCAGTATACAGAATAGTGTGACATAAAAAAATATATGAAATGTTTATTAAAAAACAGATCAAGAAAAATAATGATTATTTTTTCAAACCTGGCTGACATATATATATATATATATATACATACATACATACATGTCTTGCCAAAAGTACATAGCTGTTTAGTAAACCTCACTCTGAATCAGGGCTGGTTATAGAAGTACAATAACTGTACAATTATCCATCTGTTTAAAAACTACGTTAAAAGACTGTTAGAATGTTTGCTGTCTTGAATAAGCAAAAAAGAAGAGTTTCTGAAACAGTTAAGTGTGGGGAATCCATTCTTGCACATGTATGAGAGAGAGAATCATTCTAATGTGCAATAAACCTTTGAATTTTCCCTTTCTAAATGCAGTAAAGTCTTCATTCTATGTGAACTTAGTAGTGTCCAGGGGTGACTCATGCTATTGGACTGCAAGACTGGAGCCATCCAACTGTAAAATGAAAGAAAACAGAATTGTAAAATAATTAGCTGCGAGTCCCGGAACTCTGCATGCGTGCCCAGTGATCTCCTATCCGTACTGCTGATTATCCAGTCTGGATTACGAAGAGAAGGCATCAGTGTACAGATGCCCAGAAGTGGATGGATAGCAACTGATTGGCTCCAGAGAAGGGAATTTGTATTTGGTGCTCTCGCTGCAAGGGAATATACAGGTACTGGTGTATTTGACACTGTGTGTGTGTGTGTGTGTGTGTGTGTGTGTGTGTGTGTGTGTGTGTGTGTGTGTGTGTGTGTGCGCTCTTGCTGCAAAGGAATATACAGGTAAAGGTGCATTTGGCACTGTGTGTGTGTGTGTGTGTGTGTGTGTGTGTGTGTGTGTGTGTGTGTGCACTCTCGCTGCAAGGAAATATAAAGGTACTGGTGTATTTGGCAGTGAGTGTGTGTGTGTGTGTGTGTGTGTGTGTGTGTGTGTGTGTGTGTGAAATGCCCAAGTTAAATATACCTGGTGGCTAGAGTTACTCAGGCTCAAACCCTGTACCATGGGTATAGGTAGCAAGAGCCTGAATTCCCTACCCACTACCACTTGTGAAAACTGTTCAGATTTTTGCTTCATATTTTTGTTCTGTTCCGTTCCTCATAAAATCTGCGGTTTTCTGGATTTTTCTAATCAGTGAAAGATTGAATTCTCTAAATAATGACAGGCATTTGAATTTCAGACTTCAATATATTCAGAAAATACATGGTAACACAAAACCTTTTATTCTAGCAAATTTCTAAGTTTATAAGATCAATATTTCACAATTGTCCCTATTTTTTGGGCTATATTCCCCCATTATTGGTTTTGTGCAGGGTTTTTTTTGTGCTAAGAGGTTGAGAGCTATGGTGAGAACTGAATTCACTGAAAATGTTTGAGGGCTGTATTCCCCATTATTGGCTTGGTTCATGTGTTTTGTGCTAAGAGGTTGAAAGCTATGGTGGGAACTGAATTCACTAAATGATACCCATTTAAGTTTCAGTCTTCCTATCTTTCATGAAACAGCTGATTTGGCATGGTGGTATGTTACTCTGACTGTAGTGTACAGGGTCCTGGGTTCAAGACCTGGCAGTGAAATGCATGGTGGTAACACAACATTTTATTCTAGCAACATTCCAAGATTATACAAGCAATGTTTAAAATGTGTGCCTGGTTTTTGGGCTTTTGTCTACCCCCAATAAAATTTGGCTTTTATCAGATTTCTTGTGCTGCAAAGTTGAGAGATAGAGTTGAGTGTCGAGTGGATTTTACAAGGAGCTGAGAACTTCAGAGGAAGAAAAGTTTAGTGCTGCTTATGCTGAGTCTGCTTGCATTGTTAACAGCATAGCAGGTTGAATACTTGTTTTTGATGCAGAAGGCTGTGGGTTCTACTCCCACAGTATTTAGATACATTGCTGATACTGTACTGTTTTGTACTTTTAAAAGGGGTGGATGCTGCAGTCCTGAGAATGTCCTCTTTGGTGGAGATACCTAGTAACTATGAACCTGTTATCAGTTTGTCATCCATTCCCTATTGCAATATTACTATTTTATCATTTTATTAATGTAATATGGGCAATTTATTCCTCAAGGACAACAGGCACTTCATTTGTAGATGAAACAATGACATATAAAGTTGCTTGCTAGAAGCAACCTCTTCATTAGTTACAGATCTCTTTAATGTGGAATTATTTAGATGACTTTTATTTCTGCAGAGATTGTGCATATTTACTGATACTGATGGATTTTAGAAGTTTGAATAGACTTTTATGATGGAAATGTTCTGAATTGGGCAGTTTTGTCATTGTTGGTGCATGCATTTTGTTTCACTGTTTACTGGAAAAATGTTCAAAACAATACATTTAAAATGCCCTCTAAGAAATGTACTATATTATACAAGGAATACAATTTAATATAATCAGGAAGTTGTTTATTGATTATCTGATCAGCTCAGTTATGCCCCCTTCCAGTTCTTGGTTGGATGTGATTGATTAGAAACCAATTAAATCAACTGTCTACAAGCACAAACTTTTTTGTTACTGAATATTTTCATTGATTGAGTCTGAATGCTACTGAAAGTGATGAAGCCAGATTGAAGCAATCACTTCTCTTAGAGCTTCAGTTTTTTTTTTTTTTGGGGGGGGGTACTTATTGTCCAGACTTAGGCAGCAAAGTTCGTCATGTAGGATTTCTTCCGCACAATTCTCATGGCTGAACTATACCTCTCAAATGTCCAGATTTTCACACAATGAATAGATTTTTTTCTTCTTATTTTTGGTTTGTTCCTCATAAAATTTGTAGTTTTCTGGCAAATCATTTAGGAATGAAGTCACTTAATAATGACAGACATTGAGTTTCAGACTTCATACCCTTCAGAAAAATGCATGCTAATGCTATCAACTGTCTAAGTTTATATAAGAGCAATTTTTAATATTGTTTGTTTGTTCCCCAATATATTTGGCCTTGTACAGATTTCCTGCATTAAGAGGTTGAGAGGCATGCGCGAATAAATCGCTTTATAGAATTAGGTATATCCAAACCTCTCAACTGTCCCCAATTTTGACTCAAAATGTTGCTCTCCCCCTAATAATCCCTCCACAAAATGGCAATTTTTTAAGAAACGTGGAGGGTTTACAATTAATAAATAATTGTAATGATCAGAGTTACAGATTTTTATTTTAGAAATGTATGTAGTTTCTCTTATTTTGTCAGCTGCTCAACTTAACAGTACTAATATTAAAAAGTGTCCCTTTTTTGACAGTTTTCCAGCTGTGTTGTGTGGCTATTTTATATTTTTGCATCACATTTTTCATAAAATTGTTATTTTCTGGCAAATTAGTGGCAAATCATTAAAGATTGAAGTTAGAAAATAATGACAGACATTTGAGTTTCAGATTTCATACCTTTTAGAAAATTCCTACTAATGCAAAACCTACTATTATCTTTCAAAGTTTGTAAGAGCAATATTTGAAATTGTGCTTATTTTTAGGCCTTTGTCCCACTTCTATTTATGGCTTTTTCTTTATTCCTTGCTCCGAGGTTGAGAGGTATGAGAAAATGTGTCAGGGCCATCACTGTCAGCCGGAGACATTTCCAATTGTGACATACTTGTTGTACCCCACTCCCCCATGTAGTGACTCTGGATGTGTCCAAGCAAGGCAAGGAGCAGTTATGCAGTGTAAGTGTGCAAAGTACCCCCCATCCAAGGTAGACACAAGTACTATATTGGCTTTTCATCTGTCCTTGATTTTGCAGAATGTTTTGGTTTTCTGTCATATTTTTATACTGTTGATTTATCCTTATTATTATTTAGAAAATGCATGTTGTTGCAGTGCCTGTTGCTCTGTGTTTAAGTAGCAATGTTTAATGACCATCAGGCAAGCTTGTCTGAGATTGTAAGATGCAAGTAAGCTTTAATAAGCATATTGTTAAGGAATTATCAACATTGAAAGCCTTTTTGTTGTTGCCATGCAGGGAATATTTACATAACTAGATAACATATAAGCCTTAGGTATTCAAATGCATATGACAGTATTTGTAATAAAGGACAGGATTACAGTATTTTCAGAAGCTCATTACATTTGCTGGAGACTTGCAGTCATCTTTGCAGGCTTTACCCATAAACTAAACAGAATGCCAATCTATCATGTGTGGTCCATAACCTGTGCAGTAATCCTTTAAACAATTTATCTTGAGCTTGTTTGTTGTTTGCTATTCATTTTTTACTTTAATCATGTTTTCCCCATGAAACAAGTAGATAGTTGTTGTCAGGCAGCAGGTCTTTTTTGGATAAGAAACATTTTTACACGTGGGAGTAATCAGTATCACAGAGATTGCTACTTTCAGCATGTTACTTGGTACTTTTAGAAAGCCAAATAAAAATTATAATTAGAACTGCAGTGCAAGGAGAAGTGTTTTTTGTTAAGTACTGCTTGTTTTTTTATACTTGATTTCAACTGAGATTCCAGTAATGTATTTAAAAAGTAATTTATTTTTTCATGCCTCACAACCTTTTTGTTTCCATCTAGATATTAAGTAAGCTGTCATGTAGCCAATGCATTGAAATATTTTTTTTCTTCTCCACTTTACTTGGTCTTGATTGGACTCTCATAATGACAGTTTGGCACCCAGGGCAGCATATTTAATTAGAGTCCTAGTTTTTGTGGTTTTGAGCATAGCTCCATCCCTTTCTAGTTGGTCACACCCTTTCACATTGGCCCCACCCATTCATCTATCTGCTGCAGCCCCCCTTTGATTTGCAGTCACCAGCCACCACTGGTAGTGTCCCCCATCTCAAAGACGAAGCATCCATTCTTGTAAAATATTCTGGAGTGTAATCAAGAAGTTCAGAGATTAAATTGGAGCAAAGATGCCTTGCTCATGATGTAGAAATACTGATCACTGCATCTCAGGGTTTGAGTCCAGGGATCATTGGATCCTGAGGGTGAAGTGTAGTACTCTCATGTGGTATCCTGCATATTGTGCTTATAGGACCAAGGATGAATGAGTTCCAGAAAAGAAACAAAGGAAGAGTGTAAATTATTTGCCTAACATACAGTGTGGAACTTTAAAAAGACTGTCTGAAACATGTCCTGATGGGAAATGTGTCCAATATATCATGGTATTGAGTGAAATCAAGAGCTGAGATGGATCCAGATGGACTTTGTAATGTTTACATTAGATTCCCAAAAACAGAGAGATGCATATCACAGTCTTCATGTGCCAGACATTACCAGCTCATCTGTTACAACCCACTTGTCTAAATACAGAAGCAGCTTTGCCATTTGTAGTCAGAGGTAGGTGGCTGCTACTGACATGACTTTCATGAGTATTACTGGGATGGATACTACACTGAGGGGCACAGTACTGTATTGTTAATCAATGGCTCCCTTTTGAAGGTAAAAATATCTTCTTGACAGCTTCCTGGTTGGTAGGTGCAGGTAAGCCTCAAAAAGATCTAAAGAGCATATTCAGTCTTATGTGAACAGTAAAGGAAGAAGAAAATAAATGGTGACCACATGAAAGACCAAGGGATAGTGAAACTGCAAGGCAAGAAGTTAAAGTAGTCCACAACTGGCCTATATCATCCACTAAAAAGCAAGTACAAGGTTTATTGGGCCTGGATAGCCACTTTCAGATGTTGCTCTTAATTCTGCAACCTCCTCTTGCTCCAGACTAATGTGAAGGATCAACTGAAGGTCAAGTGGGTAACTCAAATGGGTGAAGCCTTTAGGCAACTAAACATCATATTATGCTCAGAGCCCATTCTAATAGTACCAGACCTTCCTAAGCAACCCTTATCTGAGCTAGGCACTAGCCCAGTTTTACCTCATGCTGTAGAAACAGAGGAATGTGCCACCTGGTACATTAAGAGAAAGAAGAGTAATGCAAAACAATATAATTGGTTTCTGAAAGAGTGTTTAGCCATTAAATGGATTCTCAACACCCTTAAATATTACCTACTTTGGAGAAAGTTTACACTTAATACAAATCAAATTTCCCTTCGATGGCTGTACCAATAAAAGAATACCAACTTCAAGTTGTTTCAGTGGGCACTGACCTTCCACCCTTTAACATGAAGATCATGCATCAGCTGGATTGTAGTTACCTGAATCTAGATGGGCTGTCCCACTTATATAATCCATTTCCTGGGGTTCAAACCATTGGTTTCATGCTTGCAGGAGGTTATGTTATAGTGGTATCTACTGGGCACTGTCCATTTAAGATAGATAACTCAGGAATAGGTAAGTGGGTACTTAATGAGGGACAGGTTAACACAGGGTTATTTAAAGGCCAGTACCATGCTAGTCAACAGATTCATCATGTTTGGGTTTATACATGGTTCTGGGATGACTCTAAAAGGAGTTATTTACACCAGAAGGAAGCAATCCAGAGGGTGTTCCTGTGAGCAAAAGAAGCAGTTACTCTGCAGAGGAGAAGTCACTTGGAAATATTTAAGCTTGTGTGTAAGTGCTAGGAAAATACACTTCAGTTTGTCCCTGCCGGTGTGGAATGGTAAAGAGAAACTACTTGGACTTACTTGCTTGTAAACAGTTTTTCCTTACCAGGACTACTGCAAAGCTGTTTTGTGTTTAGAATGCAAAGTATAATTGCACTAGAATTAATGTGCAAAAGTATACCAAATTATCGATCAATTATTTGAAAGAGTTTTCAATGTGAATGTAGGAGTATTGTACTTTAACAGAACTTAGGTCAAAACTCTATTCAGGAAACAAGGGATTAGAAAATATTTATTGCAAAACAGAAGCTGGAAGGGCTGGCCAATGGAGGATAACCCAATCTGTTGACAACAGCTTGCCTATTGTGGGGGTGGGTGGTCTGGCACATGAGTATTACCTACCAGAAGGTGGAATATCATTCCCGAAAGTGGCTGGTTAGCCCTGAGCTGTTGGAAACTCAGCAAGCACTATTCATTCAGGAAGGTGCACATGTGTGTGGTATCATGTGTGTCTCAACCTGTCCTAGGCAACACTGCGAGTCAGCAAGCTGCTGACTGAGGAGGAGGAGTTAGAGATGAGGCAGGGACCTTCAAAGAATCGGCATCTAGCCTGTTGCCAAATGGCCGACTCTTACCTTTCATGAAAATGGAAGGGCTGAATAAAATCACCACACCGACCACCCCCAGAAAGGTATAAAAAGGCTATAGGACTCTTGTCTAATCTTTGAATACCTCTGTCTTTTCCATCTGCAAGGAAAAAAGTGGGCCAGTGGGGCACATGAAGGAGTGCTATTTGGCAAATCTTGTAGAGAGCTAAAATAAAAATGATGGCTTTAAAATTAATGTGCAAGTTGTACTAAATGCACTGGCTTATAGTTTGGGGAATATCCAAACATGTATCGTGCCAGCTGTGGATTAGACTGACCACAGCCAATGCATAGGCATAAAGTCCATCACTGCTGTTGGCATTTGGAGAGCCACTTTGCAGCCCTAGAGAAGAACCCTTGGTTGATCAGGCAGAAGATGTCCATCTTTTCTTCTTCATCATCTGCTGCTGCAGGACAGTGTCAAGGACCTTCTTAGTAACTGCCTGCTGATAGCAAGCAAGAAGACCTTAACAGCAATATGAAGGCACAGATGCCAGATGGGGGTGCACATGGAAACTAATGCATGTCTGCACTGCTCAAGGCACACCTCACTGGGGGTATTTATGGCCAAAATAGCTAGAAAAAAAGCATCCCTGAGGAGCAGTTCAGCCCTTATCTAGCAAAACTGTACAAAATGTGACCTAAAATAAGAATATGTATTTGTTAGCAGAGGCCTCAAGGAATTCCTTTGTACTTGATGTAAAGACTGGATAAGGAGAGATGACAAATCACAGCGATTCAAGGACACTGGTGAGGGGAAACAGAAGTCTAATGATGTGTTCCCTGGACAGGAGTGAGCAGATAGACACAAATTATCTTTGCTGCAAATGGAGTGGCATGCCTAGCTGCTTAAACAAACAGTGCGTAAAGCACACTTTGTTATTATGATTAGTGTTCTAAATTACTAATAAAACAGCATTTTCAAAACATTTATCAGTACTGTTGGCAGTGTACACAGGAAAGTAAATGGCTTGTTTCCTGCAGTTTCTGCTTATTCAAAGGGTTGTCCACTGGTCAGCTGTTAAGCTTATTGTCCTATCACGTATATGATCAAAGTGACAAGTTCACAATAAATTGTCCAATAAAGCTCAACACCTCATATCCCTAACTACTCAGCAGGAAATTCAAGTTTCCCCTGTGATATATACAGCCTTGTAACTCTATATCCAAGGTCCTAGTTATTAATGGAGTCATATGCAGTAATGCTTGCATTACAAATAATGCCTGCAGCATGGTTCACTGACCTCTTGACCTGTTCTGGGTTTTTTCCCTACTTTCTACCATGTTGCCCTCAGCTGTCACCACATTTGTTTCAAAATAGTCATGGTGATGTATATAAACAAAATACAGGATTCCCCACTACAATGTCATTCAGGTCAGAAAATGCAGGGCCAGAATATCAAGAACTCCTGCTACAGGCATTCTGGTGCTCATCATAAAAGAGTTTCTTCTCTGTCGCTAACATGGCATCTTATTCTTCGATACTGAAAGGTCTTCCTTGCTAATCTGGTTTACAAGAAACAGCAGCACTGATATGTTTGAAAGAACAATTTCTGCATGCACTGCAACAATGTTTATATTTCCTAGAAGTACCTAATCTATCTGCAAATGATTACTAATGCTTTCAGCCACAGATTGCAAGAATTGTGTGTGCCATTAATTTGACCTTCTTGGTGCGGTCTGTAGTTTTTAACCAGCTTTTTAAAATCCTTTATATAACTGAACACAAGCTGTTGTGTAAAATGCATGCTAATTTAAGGGTTACTTCACATGCCCTTTTTGCCCACTTGTAATTTAAAACAATCTGCGATACAAATTTTGTCCATCCTGAAGTCTAGCAGAAAAAATGCTAACATAGATTGGGCCCCTCTGTATATTAATTCAGTATTTCCTTAGTGTCAACTGCACTTGTATTCCATGGTACAGTTCTATTAACAAAAAATGCCCACTCCCAGCAGATCAGGCTGAATTGAACTTGCTGTAAGTGAAACAGTAGGTTCATAGGTTCATAGGTTCATAGGTTCATACTAGGCTATCTGCCCAAGGGCATTTATAAGCCTAGCCCATAGTTATGTGGCTTTCGCCACCCACCTTTGGATTTGAATAAAAACTATGCCTATCATTTTCTCTGTGCCTCTGTCAGCAGTGACACTGGAAGTAATCCTGGGGTATATCCTCTCATCTCCCATCCATCATTCCAAGATTCCTCTTGAACAAGGCAGCCGAAGATCACATGCCTCCACATGTTTTTTGTTTTTGTTCCACAGCATGAGGAGTCTCTGGGTGATGAATCACATCCCCACTCCTATGCGTAACCGTGTCAAGGTTTAAGTCTCACGTTCTTCTCGCCCTTGTTTTCTGAGGGGAAGCATATTCATCAAATCTGGCTCTGACATGGCCTCATTGGGTTTTGAGGCACCCTTATATGTCAGGCACAGGTCACCCCTCTGAGCAAGCGGTATGAGAATGAATAAAGGCAGCATTCTTTCAGTGGACAGACCCTTTATTTTTTTGGTGAGGAACTTTTGGTTGGTGAGGAAGCTGCATGGGGCCTTCTGGTCTGCATCAGGTGTCTGCAGAGATATATTGCTCAATCATGGGTCTAATGAGTGATGAGTACAGGGAGACAGATCTACTTGATCTAGATGAACTAGATCAGATCTAGATGTGGACCCTTCATGATTTCCCTAACTACTTTAGAAGGTTTTCCTAACTACTTTAGCAACTTGAGTGTCAAGATCCTGATGACTTTCCTGATTTCTGTGCAGATCCCTGATGACTTTTATATGGGTAAGTGGGGTGTCACCTATTTGGTAGCTAGGGTGACCTTGTTTTTTGGCGTTGACTATGCATTTTTGGCGTTTAACTTCAGGCCATGGCTCTTCTGTGAGTTATCCGTTTCTGTGTGTCCCTTCTGGAGGATATCTGTAGTTGATGTGTTTTTCACTATGGCCCAGTTTGCAGTCATCTGCCTGTTTTGTTGTATGTACTTCAGAGGTGTTTGCTTGTACTTCGAGAAAAGGACTGAGCTGTGGAGGAGTGGACCTGACACTGGACAGCTGTTCTGACCCACTTTCAGCTCCCTTTGGAGTGTGACATGGCTCAGCAACTCTGACCCTGTTTGTTCACATCTTGTAGCCAGTTTGCATGAATTTTGATGATGAGTTTTTTCGAACATTTAAGCTGATGAGTTTTGCCATGATAGGTGAGTGGTAGTGTATGAAGGCCTTTGCCAGATGAGGTAGGCTGTAATCACTGCCTTTCCAACATCAAAACTGCTTAAGACTGTCTTTTTGGTCAACCAAACTAGGCACATTCTTTCAAAAGTCACAACTTGTCTTTGTTTACATTTGAGACTGTTAAAATCTAAGTACCTAACAGATAGCGTGTGTTTTCTGTTTTTTGGGGGGGGGGGATAACTGAGGAATGATATACATTTGGGTTCTAGATTTCATATATTTCGGAAAATGCATGCTAATGCAAAAGAACAAAACCTGTTAATCTAGTAACTTTCTAAGTTTATAAGAGTGACATTTAACATGTACCCCTGAGTTTAGACCTTTGTCTCCCCATTATTTTTGGTTTTGTCCAGATTTTTGTGTTTAAAGGTTGAGAGGTATGGTAATTATGTATAAATTTTTTATATTGATGGGTACTTATCATTTGGAATGTGGGCTTTTATGGCTAGTCTACATTTGGTACAGAAGATCAGTTGCCTAATATAAACTGCAGAGCCTATGAACCAGGTTTTGCATGAAATGAATCAATGGGTAACCACCTTCAAATATAGATGGGGTAAATAAAAGTTTATATGCAGTGGCATACATTTTAATACCCCAAAATCCAAATTTTATTGAGGCTACACTTTATCTACTATCATACTGAGATTTAGGCTGGCAATAAGGCACATCAAAAAAGACTACACCAAAGGTACTGCACACGTGAATAGAAAGACAGAACATAGATGACACAATGTCTGACTAGCTTGGGGTCAGGACATTGCAATTAGAGAACTTTCTTTAAAAAAAAATAAAGGTCCAGTGCTGAACTCTCACCAATCTTTTACTCAGAATTGTGACTTTAAAGGTGCTATGAGTCTTTTCAGCACAGAAAACAGCAGAAGGAGACATTCTTTCCCCAACACCTAACATACAAACAAGCAATCACATATACGCACCACACATACACAAACGCACAGACACATGCACACAACTGAAATGCTGTATATAGTATAAGAATGCTATTAAATCAAACAAAAAATATGTCAAAGTACTTTGATAACTCAGCAAAACATCTATGTTAGAATTCTGTTTATCATCTGAAGTCCTTGTGCTAAACTTGAACATTTTGACTAACAGTTGCATTCAGACTTCTATCAAACTTCTTACTGATCCAGATAAGCCAACATATTTTCTCTTTTTTGCTAAATGCGCCTTATTCAAGATGCCTGTGCATAGACTCTCTGATGTGCAGCAGAGCAGACTGTATCAAACCCTCAGATTTTGCAAAGACTGTACCAAAAACAGAAGCATAGTATTTTAGTAGAAAGCAGACATCAGCAAAGTCAACAGCTAAAGAGCATGCAATCCTCGTAACCATTAATATCATGCTGCCCAAGCTTACAGTATGCACAGTCATTTCTGAATCTGGACCCTTGTTAATATTTTCATGCGTATACTACAAATCTGAGTCATGAAACTTAACAGATGGAATGCAAACAAGGTTTCTGACAATACTGTAACACCATGGCTCTGAAGGGCAGTCTCTCAGCAGTTTTCTCCCTCCTCCCTCCGAAATCCTGCAAGGGAAATGAGGCATGAAACTAAGAGGGGTGCTTTTACAAAAGCCACAGCATGAAAAAGTAAAAGCCAGATAACCTACTGCTCACCTTTTAAATGGCTGCCTCATAACTGTGGAAAAAAAGCATTTCTTTGATCTCATATTCTATTAGATGTATCATGAAGCAGTCAGGTCATTTTGTTACAGATAACTGTTGCAAAACTGAATTATGAATAACCTTAACAGCCAAGGCATTTGAAATATGGAAATAAGGCTGAATATGCAGATAAGGCAGCAGAGACATTTATAACATGCAAATGAGCAGCAATACATTTCCAAAATTAAAAGGAGTTTCTGACTTAATAGTCACCAAAACAGTGCCTGCAAAATCCTTATCAAAACAGAAATGCTTTTTCATTAGTTTTATCACTTGACCTTTTGGCCTTGACATTTTTAATGTAAGAGCTGTACTAAACAGTCACTATTTCAGAATACCACAATACATCAAATATACCTGTTTTAGCTTGTACCCTTGTTCCCTGCCTAATATGCCCCAAACAACATTCCCTCTCAAAACCTACTTATTCTCATTATCAAAGATTATAACTTTTCACACTTACAATCAGAGATAAACAGTTTTGTCATGTCCTACGGAAAAAATAATGGTTCCAATGAAATTCAATTTCCAGGTGTCTTATATAGCTCTTCCTCCAATGCAGTGTTTTATTCTGACCAAAGATACACAACAGAATTCGGGCCTGTAGTAAGTCTAAGCTTGACTCCAAAGTCTATTACTGTCTTCTTAACAGCTACATTTTTCCACACTAGTATATTCAAAATGTGGTTAATTAAAGATAATCCAGTGACACAGAATTTCCTTCATTCTCCTTTCTTGGCTCTTTTACAGCTTCATTACTCTATAATAAACATTTCTACCATGCTTATCTTTGTAAGTGTGTGGGACACAAGTCTGACATTGCAGCTGCATATACATAAAAGTAAACCAAGTTTCTCTATAAATATCAGGACAAAGACCCACTATTACTTTGTCTCCTGCTCAGTTCTCTATGTTCTGACATCACTTGCCACTTCTGAATTCATATATTTATGTACTCATTTGCATAATACATCATGTTGCCTGGCAGATTGCCTTGGATAACAAACTTAGGTTCAGTTTTAACACACTAACTTTGCATTTAGCAGCATTGTCTCTGTTTCAATGTAGAGAGCTGTAACAGTAACACAGGTAAAAAGTTCAGCATACTGTTTATGAGATGGTGGTTCCCTAAGTTCCTAGTCACAGCTTCAGTTTATCAGTTTTTAAGAAACAAGATGTAAAACTGCAGCTAAAGTTTATCCCAAACTTTATAGGAACCTAAGCTTGCAAAGAAAATAGCATAACCCAAGTAGCATTTCAAATAATATGGCAAAATTTTAAATGCATTTGTTTTATTGAAGTTGCAGTAGCTAATGTAATTATTTTAATCACATTTGTTTTACTAATATTACTGTGAAAGAAATGTTACTCTATATGTCTTTTGTTTTGTCATATGGCAAACCCTAAGTATCTCAAAAATATGGTGAAGTCTTATGCCTGTAGGGAAGTAAGTAGTCATCAGTTCCAGACGTCTTGACAGTATTCATGCTTCACCCTTATGGAAACATAAATGGCTGGCACTTCTCTTACCACAGAACTGTAGTGTTTACAACCAGAAGACAGTTACCGCATGTACCTTCTATATGCTGCCTTCCTTCTGAACTCCACATCTGGTTGTGTACAATAAATTGTAATGCTGTATTTCAAATATTCCATGTTTACCTTAATGAAAAACTGCTTAGCATGTGTCCACCAGACATTTTCCTCCTATTTGAAAATAATATGCTGTGAAACTTAATATTTGTGTATATACTGTAATATACATTCACACTTATATATGGCATACATGTATACACATACACACACTCACAGTATACATATAGGCATTTATTGTGCATTTTGTAAGTAGCAGTTGATCCATCTCAGTGCATTATGTTTTCACTTCCATGTTGACATCATGTTCTATGTTTACTGACCGGTATTGATATTGATACTACTAAGTGCTCACTAATTTAAATGCTGTCTTTACTTCACAATTATTTGGTATGTGCTCAGTATAGCTCCTGCTTCCATTCTCACACTGTATCAAGAATAATATATCCATATAGTGATCAGGCAATATTTTGCATGCTCTGTTAATTATTCATTTATGTAACACCAGTTTCTTTTCTAGATTTTATTAAAAACTACCAGTGCTGGTCTTTCGCTTAGGATTCCCGCTATTTCTGTTGGAGGGTCTTGATGCAGAGAAAGCATTTGACCGAGTAAGCTGGGAGTGTTTGAGCAGGGCAAGGGAAGCATTTGCATTCCCTGATAAAATTATAAGGTTAATTAGGAGGATATATGCGGGATCGGAGGTGAAAATTAAAGTAGGGTAGGTTCCTCTCTGATCATTTCTATTTGACTAAAGGAACCAGGCAGGGGTGTCCGCTTTGCCATTTGTTATTTGCAGTATATTTAGAACCACTGGCAAAGAAAATAAGAGACTCAGAAAATCAAGCATATAACTGGTATGGTACTCAAGAAAGCTGGCTATATTTGCAGATGATATCTTTTTATACCTGATAAAACCAGAAAAGGATATTTCTGAGTTGTAGAACATTTTGAGGTAATGAGGTAATGGAGATGAAGTGCCTGAGATGTGTAATTGGAAGAACAGATGAGGAAATGAGGACCATCAGAAGAGAAGACAAAGTAGTCTCAGTTGCAGAGAAGGTGAAGGAAAACAGATTATGCTTGTTTGATCATGTGTCATGTGCAGGAAAGCGCAAGATGATTTTGTAAAGAAGATTCAGGACAGAACAAAGGTGGAGATAAGGACAACTAGCCAAGTGATAGATAGAGTGCATGAAAGGAGACCTGTGACATGCAAGCTATCAATGATGGTAGGAGAGTCGGTATGAATTGAGAAAGGTGGCACCCTGACTCCATGTAGAAATGTCAGAAGGAGGGTTGATGATGACTACAATGACAATGCTGATGATGATACTATCACATCTTGTCCTCATCTTGTTACCACTTACTTTGAGGTACTGGGGCATGTAAAATAAAGAAAAACAGGAGAACCTGGAGATGGAGTGTGGCACTGTGATAAAGCTATTAACTTATAACAGACTTTTTAGTAAAAGTACAATAAGCACAGTGTTTTTTTCATCTG